>NW_027021349.1:2955000-2990000 GCF_036884655.1 Musa acuminata AAA Group | reverse complement strand
CTCTAGCTCTAAGAAAGGTTGAGGTAAAAAAAACTCAAATTTTCTTTTACTATACCTAAGATTTCTATTTTATAAAATTATAGACCGATCATTTTAGCTACTTTTGAGTAACTTAGACTTTTAATTAATATTTAATATTATATATATATATATATATATATATATATATATATATATATATATATATATATATATATATATATATATAGAGTATCAATCTCTTATGGTTCTAAAACCTCAAATATGACTTTAATTTGAGATCGATGTATATAGAGTTATAAGTATCCTAATATGAGATACTTAAAATCTCCTATTTCTAAGAAGAAATTTTATTTAGATAGAATTAACCCTCTTAGGGATACGATTTGACTTTATCCTTTTGATATATTTTAAAATGTTCCCTCGTATTTATGTAGGATTTAAAATTAACTGAATATCACTTTTGTATAATAAGATATGAGGTTTATAAATTCAGGTAGGCCCAACCCAGTTTCAACAGAACATAATAGGTATTAGTAGTTAAATTAGTAGGATATTTAGCCTCCAAATAATTTTAAGTTAAAAATTAGTATATATTTAGTTCTATATATCTCCTAATTTTTTACAAAATTTCATGATAATTCAAGATCATTTGGTTTGCTAAAATAATTAAATAAAATTTCTTTGTGAAATTATATGATGGTTTGAGTTATACTAATCAATTTATTAATTATAGAGTGAATTATTTAAAAATAATTATGAAATTTAGATAAATTTTTAGGTTGAGTATAGTCTATTTTATAAGGGATTTATTAAAATTTTTCTATGAATTATTACTATGAGCTATTATAAATCAATAATTCAAGAGGTACGATTCTTAATGAATGAATCTCATGGCCATGTGCTTCTAATTTGATTAATGTACCACTCCTTTGGACACTTGATCATGAAGAAATATGGTATTTCATTGATATCTTTGTTTTGAGTTAAATCAAGTAAGTATAAGTTTAATTAATTATAAAATAATGGTCATATAAATTATTATATCCATAAAACATTTTGAAAAGTATATTTCGAATTATATGAATGTATATATTTTGTAAGCATAAACATATATGAATTGAAATGAAAATATATTGTATATATGAATATATGATGACATGTGGTTGTTGAATCTCGAACTTTGATGACGAAACCAATTGAAAGTATTTATGATTTGATCTGCATTTTGAGTGACGCAGGAAGCTTCGATCAATGAGAGACAATTAAAATAGGAAGAATCATGTTGGGTTGGAGAAAATCATGTCAGAAAATTGGACGTCGTGACAAAGGATCGGTTAACGTATCGACAGAAGGCTTTGAGCCATGGATTCGGGCATCAGGCCAAAAAGAGCGAAAATTGCATCAAGGGAATCAGAGTTGTGGAGGCCAACTAGTCGATTGGGCAATAGGCCGCAAGAGAAGATGATGCGCCGAAGAATTGGACGAAGCGTCGATGAACCAATGACATGCTAGACAAAATTTGATTCAAGCTTTGTAATAATTGTCTAGATTGAAGTAGGTTTTAAGTGTGTAGGATTAACTATGATAGCAATCAAGGCATAAAGCAAAATGAAGTCCTAAAGTCAAGAACGAGATTTTGTTGGAAGTTTGAGAGTTCATCGAAAGTTCGGACGTTCGTCAAAAGTTCTATTGGAATTAACCAAGAAGTATAGGAGCTTGCCAAAGAAGCTCGTCGAAACTCACCAAGAAGATCGTCATAAAGTCTAAGAGCTTGCTTGGAGTCTGCTGGAACATTACCGAGAGATCGTCGGAAGTTTACCGGAAGCTCGCTGGAAGAAACCTAGACTTGCCAGACTTATTTAGCTTAGTGTATGTCTTAAAATTCATAGTTAGCACATAATTGGGTTGAAATTAGGCCAACTCAATTATGAGTCAATTGGGCCCAAGTTTAGGCTAAGTAAAAGGCCCAAACAGTGACCCAATAGGTGGGACCGACGTGACACAATCTTCGAGACTATGTCAAGCGGTGGTACTGCCTAGACTCGGTCTCCGAAATAGTCAAGTGGTGGTACCACTAGTCTGGGTAGTGGTATCGCCCAGACACAATCTCTCAAGTGGTGGTGCCACTAGACTAGGCGGTGGTACTGCCCAGTGTCAGTGCTACAGGCGGTGGTACCGCCCAACACAAGCAGTGGTACCGCCAGGACCCGAGAAACCCAGGATAAGACCTTTTTTGGCTCTAATTTTGAAACCATCTAGGGTCTATAAATACCCTAACTATTCATGCATGGAGTAGTAAGAATTGAGCATGAAATTGAGTTGAAAAAAGGGGAAAGCAAAATTGGAAACTCTCTTAGGATTTAGAGTCCCTTCTTCCTAGTATTTAGAAAATTCTTCTAAAGGGAGAAAGTCTAAGAAAGAGAGGTTGTAAGGGTTGTCTCCTAAACCCATGAAAAGGAAAAAGAGTGTAAATGGGTAGTTGATCTTTGACCATTGAAGGAAGATCATTAATGGATGCTGGTGGCCTTAACGGAAGAGAAATCAACGAAGTGGATATAGATCACAACGACCGAACCACTATAAAAATCTAGTTTGCATTTCTATTTGTGCAATTTACCTTATTACAAACTTCCTTCCTTACTTTACTTTCTCATTACACTCTCATAAACGCTTTCAAGTTTAAAATCTTTCTGAAACTGGTTTAATCGAAATGAAGATTTTTGAACCGATGACGTTTTTATCCACTGAGCTAATTCACCCCCCCCCCCCCCCCCCCCTCTTAGTGTCGACTCATTCTCAATAGTGGTGTAGGAGTGCATGTGTTTTCTATGATGTGTAGTGTGAGAGTGCATGAATATGTTATGATGTGCAATGTAGGTATATACTATGATGTATAATGTGATAGTGCATATAAAGGTGCATGGATATGTTATGACATGCAATGTACATATATGCTATGATGCGTAGTGTGAGAGTGTACGTACGAGTGCATGGATATGTTATGATGTGCAATGTATGTATATGCTATGATATGTAGTGTGAGAAAGCACGTAAGAGTGCATGGATATATTATGACGTATAATACACGTATACGCTATGATATGTAGTGTGAGAGTGCACGTAATATTATGACATGCGATGTAAGAATGCACGTATATATTATAACATGTAGTATGAGAGTGAATGTATATATTATGATGTCTAGTGTAAGAGTGCATATATATATATTACGATGACATGCAGTATGAGAGTACACGTATATATTATGATATAGGATGTAGAAGTCCATGAATTTGCTATACTTTCTACATATGCGTATAAATATTTTGAATTATTTCGACGTAGAATTTTACCTCTTTATTTTGAACATGTTATGTTGTAGGGTTATGCTTGCTAAAAAAAAAGTATATTATAGAATAAGATGTTTATCGTTAAATGTCTTATGTCGATGATTTTGAAGTATTGTATAAATGGCATGATACACGGTCACCTAAATAAAGCTATAAAGATTTATATTTACTGAGTGATTATTTATTATTAACTAATATTTTATAAATAAAGATATTAGTGCCCTACCAAAATGATTGGGTTGGGAAGTGAGTATATGTAAGCCCATGCTAATGAAGATATAGACGACAACCTATAGATATTTATTTGTGTATAACTTTTAGATATGTGTTGGTATATTTTCTTTTTCGTTAGAGGTTATAATTATATACAAGTGTAAAAATTACTATATAAAAGGGGGAACCATGTCATTTTGTTTATTAAATTAATATATTTTAATTTTAAGATTGCTTACACTTCCATTAATAGCAATAAAAGAACTAAAAAGTAACATCCTACTTTAGTAATAAGTGTAGGGTATGGTTGAGACTAGAAGTAAGATGTTATAACTTTGGACTAATTTTTCTTCCCTTAACTAGTATATATTTTTTTCACTATTTCAAAACTAACAAATCCTTAAAAAATAATAATTTATTTATTCAACGAGCTTAAATCTTATTTTACTTTAAATTTGATATAACAAATTTTAGATAATATATATTTCCATCCAAGCTGATTTGTATTATAACATACGGTGTGGGAGCATATGTGTATACATTATGACATATAATATGGGAGCATATGTATATATTATGATGATATATAGTGTGAGAGCATACAAATATGTTATGATATAGGGTGTAGAAGTCCATGGTTATATGTGCAAATAAGTATTTTAAATTATTTTGATATAAAATTTTATCTATTTATTTTGCATATGTTATGTTATAAGGTTATGCTTATTAAAAAAGTCATAGAATAAGGTGTTTTCTATTAAATATCTTTGATGATTTTAAAATATTATATATATGACATGCATGCTCATCTAAATAATGTTATAAATACCTATACTTATTGAGTAATTACTCACTATAGACCCTATTTTATAGATAAAAATATAGGTACCTCACCCAATTGATTAGGCCGAGTATGTGCGAGCTTATGCTAATATAGATATGGACGATGACTCATGAGCATTTGTATATGTATAATTTTTAGATATATTATGTGGGTGTGTTTTTGTCATGACTATATACAAGTGTCAAAACCAGATTTTGTTTAATAAATTAATATATTTTACTTTTAAGATTTCTTATTTTTTTATTACACTCCTATTAATAGCTATAAAAAAATTAAAAATTGATATCCTACCATAATTATAATTATGCATGTATGATGGGTATGGGTGGAAATAGGAATAAGATGTTACATAAGTAAAATTTATAATAGATGCATAGAAAACTATTAATAATCATATTAATTATTAAAATTTTAATTTCATAAAAAAACATAATTATATTTGTATATCATCTGACTTGGTCGGAGCACTTGAAGGCATGAAATGTTTCAAACTCATTTTTTATCAAATTCAAATTTAATTTTATGGCTTCAATGAGACAAGTTCTATGCTCCGACTCCCAATGAAGCTGTGGTAGGCAAACAAATTCAATTGTCAACTTAGAAAGGAAACTATCTTATCTAAAGCGCCATAAGGGAAGAAGAATAAAGGATAACTTTGTAAGAAATAAATAGTTTCTAAAGAGAACTACTATTTACGACTCCAAATTCTAGGAAGCAAGAGTTGATAGGTGGAAAGGAAGAGGCTTGGCAGGAAGGATTTCGGTTCTCTACAGATGATTCCAAGCTATTATTGGTTCTACAGGAAGAACACATGTCAGCTTTGATGATTTGATTACAACTAAATTGAATACAATCAAATAAATTGGATCATATGAGCTGCTTAAGTTAAATTTTCAAAAAAAAGGTAACTTGAGCTACCACAGTTGGTGTTCTTTCCCTGCTTTGAGGGATCAGAACTATACAGATAGATTGACCAACATTTTTTATAAAAAATAATTATAATATTTAAAACATATTAATCAATTAGGGGGAAGGAACATATTTGGTGCTCATGTAATGATTTTGAGGTAGCATATGTTTCAAGCACACACTTCCACTCATTTTTTTGTATTTTTTTTCTCTATACTTGGGGCCTATAAAAGGTGAAAAAATAATAATTAAATGAGTTACTTGTGACTAATGTGAGTTCACTATTTTTTAATAGTAAGACTTTATCATCCACATGTGAGGAGAACGTGTGAGACTTTCATCTTCAAAGTAAAAAAATCCTTGGCTAGTATTATATTTTTATTTTTCTTTCCTTGTCTTTTTTTTTTACTATTTCAAAACTAACTAATCCTATAAAATAGTAATTTCTTTGTTCAAAAAGCCTTACTTCAAATTTGATATAACAAAGCTGATTTATATAACAAAACTGATTCTTACAAACCATAACATTTCTTTACAAATATCTGTTGCATCAATATATTCTACGTCTGTGGTAGAGAGAGCAATACACTTTTGTAATCTGGATTGTCATGATACATAACATAATATGGACTTTCTCATATTTATAACTCTTGTCATATCTGCAGTTGTGTAACCTGTCAACATAGATGGTCCACCCTAAAGCTTAAACAAATCTTAGAGCTCCCTTTGAGATATCTAAAAATCCATTTCAATGGTGCCTAGTGTTATTTGCCTGGATTTGTAAGAAATATGTTAGTAACACCCACTGCATATGCGATGTCCAGCCTCGTACATACCATTGCATACATTAAACTTCTAACTGCTGAAGCATAAGGAACATTTTTCATTTTCTCCTTCTCATCACTTCATGGACTGGACTCTGAGAACAACTTGAAATGAACTGCAAGAGGAGAACCAACTGGCTTTGCATTGTTCATACTGAACCTTTCTAATACCTTCTCAATGTATTTCTCCTGTGACAACCAAATTTTCTTATTTTTCTTGTCACGAGAAATCTGCATGCCTAGTATTTGTTTTGATGGCTCTATATCTTTCATAGCAAAAGACTTAATTCCTTCTTCAACCTATCAATTATAAATATATCTTTCTCAAGAATAAGTATGTCATCAACATAAAGTAAGAGAATAATAAAATCCTCACCAAACCATTTGATGTACACATAATGATCTAAAGCCATTCTTTTGTATTCATTTTTTATCATAAATGAATCAAACTTTCTATACTATTATCTTGGAGATTGCTTTAGCCCATACAAGCTTTTCCTCAACTAATAATAGGAGAAAAAATCTCTTCAAAGTCAATACATTTCTTTTGACTAAAGCTTTTCACAACCAATCTAGCTTTGTCTTTGGTTGAGAATAATATTCTTGAGTGTTCAACCTAAAAACTCACTTGTTCTTCAAAGTCTTCATTCCCTTTAGCAGAAACACCAAATCATAAGTGTGGTTCTTCTGAAAAGCATCCATCTCTTCCTGCATAGCAATTAACCATTTCTTTTTCTACTCACTTTCAACTGCTTCCTGGTGATATGGCAAAAAATGGCAGACCGAGCACAGCCGGACGGGGCAGAAGAAGGTAATGGTTGAAGCTCGCCCATACCCTGCGATCCCCTGATCTCCCACGCAACCCCCTGAGCAACACACTGCCCGAGGCTCTCCGTACCCTGCAGCAGCTCGGCCTCCCACACAACCCCAGCGGTAACATCAAACCTTCTCTATAAACACCCCTGAGTCCTAAGCAAAAAGGGGGGAACTCACTCAAACACAACACTCAGAGGCTCTTCTTCTGCCTCATCCACAATCCCCTCCACATCCTTCTCTAACTTGATCGTCGGAGGGGTCGGGCCGAGCTCCCGGCCCGACCTGTGTGCAGGTGCGAGACGGTGTTGCCTCTTCCCGAAGCTGCGGCAGAGCTGCCTCCCGACCCGAGCCGCCGACCCGAATCGTCGAACCAAGCTGCCTCCCGAACCGAGCCGCCGACCCGACCGGGAAGACCCGACCTACCGACCCGAACCACCGAGCTCGGCTGCAGGGAGACCTCGAGGAGCGCCCCCAAGGAGATCACCGCCTTCCGGACCCGAACCGAGCCGCGACGGCCCCGAGGCCACGGCTAATAAGTTACTTACACTAACATAATGGCGCTAGAAGGAGGGCCCGGAATGACGGTACGTTAGTCTTCTCCTTGGTTGCTCCACTGCAGCCGACCTGCACCAGCAGCAGCGACTTCCGGGGCTGTTCTCGGCTCCTTGGCCCCGCGCGTCTCGCCCGCGTCGGCCCCCACGCGTGCGGCTCGGCCCCGCGCGTCTCGCCCACGTCGGCCACGCGCGCAACCACCCGCGCGCCTTGCGCGCGAACAGCCAGCGCGCCTCGGCCCCACGCGCGCAACCACCCGCGCGCCTCGCCCGCGTCGGCCCCACGCGCGCGGCCAGCCCGCGCACCTCGGCCACTCGGCCCCACGCGCGCAACCACCCGCGCGAACGGCCCGCGCGCCTCGCCCGCGTCGGCCCCACGCGCACGGCCAGCCCGAGCGCCTCAGCCCCTCGGCGCCACGCGCGCGACCAGCCCGCGCACCTCGGCCACTCGGCCCCACGCGCGCAACCACCCGCGCGCCTTGCACGCGAACAGCCAGCGCGCCTCGGCCCCACGCGCGCAACCACCCGCGCGAACGGCCCGCGCGCCTCACCCGCGTCGGCCCCACGCGCGCGGCCAACCCGCGTGCCTCAGTTCCTCGGCTACAGCCGAGATCTTTGCGCGGCCTCGGCGCCTCGGCCCCTCCCGCAGTTCTCAGAGCCTACCTCGCCTTCTCCTCTAGACCTCCCTGCTCGGCTTCTCCTTCCTGCGACCAAGCTCTGGTCTCCCTCTTCTCCTCCTCTTCTTATAGAGCGGTTGCACAAGCAGATGAAAGTACGCTGCAACGACGGCCGGATGTCAGCTCCAAGTGCTCGGGGCACTCGACCTCGCCAAGACGCGGTGGTATCGCTTCACGGCCACCGTCATTGCTGGCATGGGCTTCTTCACCGACGCCTACGATCTCTTCTGCATCTCCCTCGTCACGAAGCTCCTTGGCCGCATCTATTCCTTCGACCCCAACTCGAAATCGCCCGGGACGCTCCCAACGTGTCCGCTGCCATCACCCACGCGGCCTTCTGTGGTGCCCTCTCTGGCCAGCTCTTCTTCGGGTGGCTCGGCGACAAGCTCGACCGCAAGAAGGTGTATGGCATGACGCTCATGCTCCTGGTCATCTGCTCCATCGCGATCGGCCTCTCCCTCGGTCACACCGCCAAGGGCGTCATGGCCACCCTCTGCCTCCTACGCTTCTGGCTCGGCTTTGGTATCGGCGGCGATTACCTGCTCTCCGCCACCATCATGTCGGAGTGGAACAGTCTCCATCATCATCTCCGCCGCCTTCAAGGAGCGCTTCGACTATCCGGCCTACAGGGACGACCGCACCAGCTCCACCGTCCCGGAGGCCGACTACATCTGGTGCACAACTCTCATGCTGGACGCCCTCCCGGCTGCCTTAGCCTACTACTGGTGGATGAAGATACCAGAGACCGCGCGGTACACTGCTCTTGTTGCCAAGAACGCGAAACGGACGGCCCCCGAATATCGAGGTATTATCCGACAGACTCAAGCCAGCAAGCAGCTTCACTGCCTCGGCCACTCGGCCTCGTGCGCAGCCAGCAAGCAGCCTCGCTGCCTCGGCCACTCGGCCTCATGCGCAGCCAGCACGCTGCTTCACTGCCTCGGCCACCCGGCCTCGTGCGCAGCCAGCACGCTGCCTCACTGCCTCGGCCACTCGGCCTTGTGCGCAGCAAGCACTACGCTGCCTCGGCTCCTCAGCCTCATGCGCAGCAAGTAGCACGCTGCCTTGCTGCCTCGCTGCCTCGGCTCCTCGGCCTCACACGCAGCCAGCAAGCAGCCTCGCTGCCTCGGCCACTCGGCCTCATGCGCAGCCGGCAAGCAGCATCGCTGCCTCGGCCACTCGGCCACATGCGCAGCCAACACGCTGCCTCGCTGCCTCGGCCACTCGGCCTCGTGCGCAACCAACACGCTGCACGCTGCCTCGGCCTCATGCGCAGCCAACACGCTGCCTTACTGCCTTGGCCACTCGGCCTCATGCGCAGCAAGTAGCACGCTGCCTTGCTGCCTCGCTGCCTCGGCTCCTCGGCCTCACACGCAGCCAGCAAGCAGCCTCGCTGCCTCGGCCACTCGGCCTCATGCGCAGCCGGCAAGCAGCATCGCTGCCTCGGCCACTCGGCCGCATGCGCAGCCAACACGCTGCCTCGCTGCCTCGGCCACTCGGCCTCGTGCGCAACCAACACGCTGCACGCTGCCTCGGCCTCATGCGCAGCCAACACGCTGCTTCACTGCCTCGGCCACTCGGCCTCGTGCGCAGCCAGCAAGCAGCCTCGCTGCCTCGGCCACTCGGCCCCATGCGCAGCCAACACGCTGCTTCACTGCCTCGGCCACTCGGCCTCGTGCGCAGCTGGCAAGCAGCATCGCTGCCTCGGCCACTCGGCCTCGTGCGCAGCCAGCACGCAGCCTCGCTGCCTCGGCCACTCAGCCACATGCGCAGCCAACACGCTGCCTCGGCCACTCGGCCTCATGCGCAGCCAACACGCTGCACGCTGCCTCGGCCACTCGACCTCATGCGCAGCAACATGCTGCAGCCAAACACGCTGCCTCGGCCAACGTGCTACACGCTGCCTCGGCCCCTCGGCCCCATGCGCAGCAGCCAGCCCGCCTGAGCAGCGCCTGCGCGGCCAGCCTGCCTGCGCCGCGCTACTCGGCCATATTCACTGCCGAGTCTTCCTCAGGGCAGCTTACCCACCAGGGTCTCGCCCCTCGGTAGCAGTTTGCCTGCGCCGAACCTACCTAAGCGCGGTCAACCGAGCACCTCGGCCAACCTCTGCCGAGACCCGCCTCGGCGCGGCCCGATCGCCTGTCGTGTTCCTCGGCCGCGTGGTGCCCGAGGCCACGTCCTCGCGTCCTGCCCGCCTGATCGTGCTACTCGGTCGCATGACCCCTGCGCCGAACCCCTCAGCTCCATGCTTGCCAAGCCCACCACCTCGGTCGCAGCCTGCCAATACCGAGCACCTCGGCAACTCTCTGTCGAAATCCCACCTTAGCGCGACCTGCCCGCCTGAGCGGTGTCCCTCGGTCGCAGCCTGCCTGCACCGAGCACCTCGGCCAATCTCTGCCAAGACCCACCTCGGCGCGGCCCGACCGCCTGTCGTGTTCCTCGGCCACATGGTGCCCAAGGCCACGCCCTCGTGTCCTGCCCGCCTGATCGTGCTACTCGGCCGCATGGCCCTCGCGACCACGCCTGCGCGGTCTGCTCGCTTGCGTCGTGCTCCTCGGCAGCATGATGACCGAGACCACACCTGTGCGGCCTGCCCGCCTGCGTCGTGCTCCTCGCTTCCATCATCCCCGAGACACACCTGCGCGACCAGACCGCCTGCGTCGTGCTCCTTGGCTCCATGTTCCCGAGACAGACCAGTGCCGCCAGTACACCTGCGTCGTGCCCCTCGGCTCCATAAACCCCGAGATACGTCTGTGCGGCCAGCCTGCCCGCGCCGAACTCATCGACCATATCCATCGCCTTGCCCACCTGGGTTACGTCCCTCGGCCGCAGCCTGCCTGCGCCGAGTGCCTCGGCTCCATGCTTGCCGAGTCCACCACCTCGGTCGCATAATGCCCGAGGCCTCCTCGGTCGCTTAATGCTCGAGGACACCCCCTTTGGCTTTACGCCAACCGAGACCACGCCCTGCGTGGCCTGCCCGCCTGCGTCGTGCTCCTCGGCTCTTCGGCTTTACGCCACCCGAGACCACGCTTGCGCGGCCTGCCCGCCTGCGTCGTGCTCCTCGGCTCTTTGGCTTTACGCCACCCGAGACCACGCCTGCGCGGCCTGCCCGCCTGTGTCGTGCTCCTCAGGCTTTACGCCACCCGAGACCACGCCCTGCGCGGCCTGCCCGCCTGCGTCGTGCTCCTCGGCTCTTCAGGCTTTACGCCACCCGAGACCACGCCCTGCGCGGCCTGCCCGCCTGCGTCGTGCTCCTCGGCTCTTCAGGCTTTACGCCACCCGAGACCACGCCCTGCGCGACCTGCCCGCCTGCGTCGTGCTCCTCGGCTCTTCGGCTTTACGCCACCCGAGACCACGCCTGCGCGGCCTGCCCGCCTGCGTCGTGCTCCTCGGCTCTTCGGCTTTACGCCACCCGAGACCACGCCCTGCGCGGCCTGCCCGCCTGCGTCGTGCTCCTCGGCTCCTCAGGCTTTACGCCACCCGAGACCACGCCCTGCGCGGCCTGCCCGCCTGCGTCGTGCTCCTCGGCTCTTCAGGCTTTACGCCACCCGAGACCACGCCCTGCGCGGCCTGCCCGCCTGCGTCGTGCTCCTCGGCTCTTCGGCTTTACGCCACCCGAGACCACGCCTGCGCGGCCTGCCCGCCTGCGTCGTGCTCCTCGGCTCTTCGGCTTTACGCCACCCGAGACCACGCCTGCGCGGCCTGCCCGCTTGCGTCGTGCTCCTCGGCTCTTCGGCTCTACGCCATCCCTAGACCACACCTGCGCGGTCACCCCGCCTGCGTTGGGCTCCTCGGCCCTCGGCTCTACGCCATCCCTAGACCACACCTGCGCGGTCACCCCGCCTGCGTTGGGCTCCTCGGCCCTCGGCTCTACGCCATCCCGAGACCACACCTGCGCGGTCACCCCGCCTGCGTTGTGCTCCTCGGCCCTCGGCTCTATGCCTCCCGAAATCACGCCTGCGCGGTCACCACGCCTGCGTTGTGCTCCTCAGCCCTCATCGGCTCCATCGGCCCCGAGTCTAACCCTGCTCGGCTTCCTGACTGAGTTGCGCACTTCGGCCCCATGTTGCACGAGACACGTCCGCGCGGCTAGCCCGCCTACTTCATACGCCTCGGATATGCATGACCAGCCCACCTGAAGTAAAAAGCCATGCATCGGACCCCCTGCATGCAAGAACCGACGCATAGCTCCTTTCGGGGGGGCATATGATATGGCAAAAAATGGCAGACCGAGCACAGCCGGACGGGGCAGAAGAAGGTAATGGTTGAAGCTCGCCCATACCCTGCGATCCCCTGATCTCCCACGCAACCCCCTGAGCAACACACTGCCCGAGGCTCTCCGTACCCTGCAGCAGCTCGGCCTCCCACACAACCCCAGCGGTAACATCAAACCTTCTCTATAAACACCCCTGAGTCCTAAGCAAAAAGGGGGGAACTCACTCAAACACAACACTCAGAGGCTCTTCTTCTGCCTCATCCACAATCCCCTCCACATCCTTCTCTAACTTGATCGTCGGAGGGGTCGGGCCGAGCTCCCGGCCCGACCTGTGTGCAGGTGCGAGACGGTGTTGCCTCTTCCCGAAGCTGCGGCAGAGCTGCCTCCCGACCCGAGCCGCCGACCCGAATCGTCGAACCAAGCTGCCTCCCGAACCGAGCCGCCGACCCGACCGGGAAGACCCGACCTACCGACCCGAACCACCGAGCTCGGCTGCAGGGAGACCTCGAGGAGCGCCCCCAAGGAGATCACCGCCTTCCGGACCCGAACCGAGCCGCGACGGCCCCGAGGCCACGGCTAATAAGTTACTTACACTAACACCTGGTAACTCTCTGGTTCACCTACATCAGTAAGCATCACATACTCATATGTAGAGTATCTTCTAGAAGGTTGACGTTGTCTAGAACATCTTCTCAATTGAGATTCTATGGGAAGTTGCTTTCCAATTTCTTCTTGCTCAACATGTCTTATAGGTAGATCAACATCAAGCTATACACCATCTTCTTGTACATCTCCCTCATCACCCTAATATACTGGAGGAGTAATTGGGTCACAATATACTAATCCTTCTATAGAAGCCTTTCTTGGTGCCTTCTTATTCAAATTCTCAAAGGTTTGATCATCAAAGAAGACCACATCTCTACTTCTAAACACCTTCTACTTTTCTGGATCCCAAAACTTGTAACCAAATTATTAATGTGAGTAGTCAAGAAAAATACATTCTTTAGTCTTACCATCCAGCTTTGACCTCTTATTATCCGGAATATGTGCAAATGCATGACAACCAAATACTCTTAAATACGTATAGGAAACATCTTTCACTGATCATACATGCTCTGCAATGTCACCATCTAGGGTTGTACATAGTGACAAGTTGATCACATGAACTGCAGTCCTTAAAGTTTCATTCTAAAACTTTTTGAGTAGCTTGGCTTGTGAAAGCATACATCTGATCTTTTCCATGATGGTGTGGTTCATCCTCTTTACAATTACATTATGCTGAGGTGTACCAGAAACTATAATCTCATTTTGGATATCATGTGACCTGCAATAATCATTAAACAATCATGTATACTCACCACCATTATCTGATCTTATGCATTTCAATTGTCTTTCTGTCTCCCTTTCAACTCTAGCATGAAATTCTTTGAAAACATTAATAACTTGATCTTTGGTCTTCATAACATAGGCCCAAACTTTTTCGAAAAAATTATCTATAAAATTGACAAAATAAAGTGCACCATTGATGCTAGGAACATTAATAGATCTACTTGGAGTTTTTATCCTTAAAGGACCACATATATCTGTATAAACACGGTCTATGGCATGCATTTTTCAAGACATAAAAGGACTAGCAAATAAAACTCTATATTGTTTACCAGCCAAACAATCAATGCAAAGGTTCAAATGTATATCTCTGAGGTCTGGCAATAGCTCTCTCTTGGAAAGAGCTTGCAGCCCCTTCTCGCTCATGTGTCTCAATCGCTTATGCCATAACTCCATGCTGAAGTCTTTCTCTATAGCATTCAGCTACTCACCACAAGCTTTGGCCTGCAACCTATATAAGGTGTGATATTTCTTTCCACTAGCCACAATAAGAGAACCCTTACTGAGCTTACATTGCTCTTTGTGAAATCTACTATCATAGTCTTCATCATCTAGTCTTCCAACTAAAATTAAATTCAATCTTAAGTCAACCATATGCCTCACATCCTTAAGCACCAACTTGCAGCTAAGGTTGGTCTTTATATGGATATCAATCATGCCAACGATGTCAATCGTGCTATAGTTGCCCATCTTAACAACACCAAAATTTTCACACCTGTAGGTTGTAAAAAACTCCCTTCGTGGTGTAGCATGATAAGAAGCATCTGTGTCAATCACCCACTCAAGATTCTAACATACACAAGAAAAAATATCATCAAAAGGAGACAAAATCAAATAATCACCACCATGTACTATAGTTGTAGTATTATCTTTTGACTTTGTAGACTCCACTTTTTTTCTCGTTTTTTTGTTCTTCTTATGTTACTTGCAAATTTCTTGTAATGTCCCTTCTCACCACAGTTGTAGCAAATAATATCTTTTCTTGATCTTGACTTGCTTCTACTCATGCGTGAATTGCTTCTATCCTTAGATTTTGACATTCCTTTGTTCTCTGAGATAAACTCTTATGAATCATTCTGAGACATTACTGAATTCTTTCTTCTCAACTCCTCATTCAACAAACTACTTATTACTTGACTCATAGTGATAACACCATCTAGCGTAGAATTACTGAGGGAAACCACCAATGTCTCCCAACTTTTTAATAATGAACTAAAAAGTAACAATGCTTGCAACTCATCATAAAGATATATTTTTATAGAGGATAACTGGTTAGTGATACTTTGCATTTCATTCAAATGCTCAGTAATAGAAGTACCATCTTTATATTTCATGTTTATAAGTTTTCTTATCAAGAAAGCTTTGTTACCAATTGTTTTTCTTTCATAGAGACCTTCCAACTTTTTCCAAGGAGAATATGCAGAACTTCAATAGAAACATGGTGAAAGACATTGTCATCGAGCCACTTTCGAATAAACCCAATTATTTTTCGGTCTAACCACTTCCACTCATCATCTGTCATAGTCGTGGGTTTTGCACTTTCCCCCTGCAAAAATCCATACAAATCTTTATAATACAAGAGATCTTTCATTTTTTATTTTCATATCATCTAATTGTTTCCATTCAAACTAATCATGCGAGAAACACTACTGACGACCTCCATGTTCAAATACAAAATTAAATCACCAAAACCCTAATATGATAGTAGTTGACGAGATATAAAGAGAAATAAACTCTTGTATATTAACAAATACTAATAGGCCATAATACGTAACGGAATTAAATGGAATCACAATCAAATAAATCACCAAGATTTATGTGGAAAATCCCACCAACATGAAAGGTAAAAGCCATGGGACAAACTAGAGATAATCCACTATAAGAATAATGGATATACAAATCTCAATCTCTTGCCCAAAACCCTAACAACAATCATAAGAGAATAACTGGGATATAAGGATTATGTCACTGTGTACAATATCCAAATTCTCCCTAAGTAATCACAGTAAGAATTTACTGTAAATCTGATCTAACCTGAGATGAAAACACTGTTGGATGATTAAAAATAGTCTCACTGTGTTATCCTTGTCTTCTTTCCTTTCTTTATCTTATTTTTCTACCTTGTTCTCCTCCTTTTTTTGGAATCATGTAACTGTAGTATTCTGTCTAGTTATTGTAGTTTTTTGTCCTCTCTTTTCATAGCCACCGCATCCCCTAATTTGGATTTAGGGTTAGGTCAAAGAGGAGTAGATTATGAGCTGTTAAACCCCCACTATGGGATGAACCCATGAGTATTCAGCTCAATAGGAAGAATATGTCATGAGACCAATTTGATTTTTTATAATTTTTTTTAGTTCAAGGATCTTTTACAAATGAATATTTATATATTTATGTTAGTTATTGAAAATGTAAAAAATGAAACTAACCTAAGAATGTCTATTAAATAATTACAAGAGTAATTGTGCGTTATACCTAAATATGTTAGGATGAAATCTCATAACAAAAAAATTCTTTTGGTGGACTTTTGTGTGTTATACCTAAATATGTTTAGGATGAAATCTCAGAACAAAAAAAAACCTCATAGTGGACTTTTGATGAAAGATACTCTCTCTTTTTATTTTTTTTCTAAACAATTTTTTTTTCCTTTGACAAAACATCTAATCTTTTGTCCTTTGTAGTAGATTGATCTATAAGGTGCATCGATCCGATTATAATGTTGTCAAAAAAAATATTATAACCCCATTTAAGTTTTGGTATATTTTTATTATCAACCAATAAGAAAACCTATTTACACTCGGATAAGGATGATAAGTTAGTTTGTGTTATATTTGGATCTTGCTAACCCGAGTTGGCATAAAAGTCTTAGAGAGATGTCTCAAATTTGTCCCCAAAGATCCCTCCAACTTTGTTTTCTAACCTCTACGATATTGTTTTGGAAAGGTTTTAAAGGCTCATTCCATAAATTTAGCAGATTTACTGCTAAGATCTTACATGGCGTAGTACAAGATTTTATTTTGACCCAAAATTAAACTCTGATGTGTAATTAGTCCTCCATATGTTACCAGGTTTGCTGGTACAGCTGAAGAAACCTAAGGTTAGTGTAGCTGAAGAAACTGAGGTTATTGTCACACTCCCATAAATTCTCTCTCACATTATGTAGCCAAAAAAGAACAAAGAAAAGTTCATTTCTAGATCAAATTTGATGAGCACATTTACTTTCTTTATATTTAAGGAATTAAATGTTTCTAAGTACTTTGGTCATTTTGTACATTTCATATGATTCCACCAAATGCCTCTGCTGCTTCTGCTACAGATCTAATGCCATGCCCCAACCTTTATCGACCTGCCCCGAGAGCGACGCATCATCATCGGAAAAGACCTCGCTAGCTCTGGTGGCTGTGCCGCCCATGAATGTGGAGCCACTGGCCATGGTTCCACCATGCATACAATAAGCCCAAGCGACACGAAGTCTCTCCCCGCCGAGTTCGGAGGCCCTTCCTTCTCTGCCGCCGAAGTGGAAGCTTGGGACTGGAAGGCATGTTTTCCATCTGCTGCATTACAACGATAATAGATAGACGCAGGCAGGCAGGCTTCTTTCTTACGGCTGCATGCATTCATTGGTTCAGGTGGCGAGATGTCAAACTCTCCGACTTCGAGAACGCAAAGCACAGGACTTACGTAGATCTCAGGGTAATAAATAACAGTGTCTGCACCGTCTCAAACACTACGACTAATTCTGGCATGTTCGACTATGTTCTTAGCTTCCGTTTCAAGTGTTACTACTTCTCTCGGACTGGTTTGGTTGGCGGGTGATGGTAGGAAAGTTAGCTGCATCCATTTTAGCATATGCGTGACGTTGCCCTACGCAACTTGGTTAAAGACATCGACTCGGTTAGGGATAAAGATGGACCGAAGTGTCATTCTTGCATCTCTCCTATGGTGGGAAGAAGCTGCACGTCTCTGGAGAAAAGATAGTGTAATGTGCCATGTGCTAATCATGGTGGAATTGTTTTGGTTGACGCACAGTCAGGATTTCTCCACGGCACTGGTCTCAGCATCAAGCCAAACTCCAGCTGAGATCTCTTTCATATCTATCTAAAGAGATAGAAGCCAGATGTTCCACGCTAGATTCTCTCAAGAAAATACGAAAAAGACAGGTAAAATTAGTTGATGAATCTGTAATACATGCAGCATTATCATACACGTCTCCCATTTCCCACCTCACTCACCAAGATTTCACCAAGTCCGTCTTCTCGGCTCCAGTAAGAGCGATTGTGACTCACTGGTGGAGATCATCCCAACATCAAAAAACAATGTAATTTGGTGTTCGTTCTCCTGTCAGGGAGAATTGATTTCGGCCCGTTCTTCCTACAAATCTCCAGCGATGGCTTGCGGTGGATCTGGAGAAACGTAGAAAATGAATCAATTGTGCTCTGTTCTACAAATCGTTGCTTTAGGTTTGAAGTTAAAAGGAGACATAGAGGTCGCTGATTCTGTTCAATCCTGATCGTAAAGCGTCTACTGTGCAATACTTGGTCTTCGATTGCAACATGGTACTTGAATCCGTGTTGCAGGACTCAAATGGATCGATTAGCTTTCGGTGGGAGTGGATATGGTTGAGAACCATCATTCTCCGAGTGTCATGTTCCTCATCCATTGGGTGTGCTTGTTGCATATTTAAATCGAAGTTATGTGCATGTTCTTATTTATAAACTCAAACCAATATGTTGAAAAGAATAAAAGATAAGAAAAATTATTAAAGAGATTCTCATAGAAATCTTATCAAAGTAAGATTTATTCATATAATTAGGAGAATCTTATCTGCTATCATGCCCTCACAAGATGTGCTTCAATCAAGAATACCAATCTTAGATCGATGCAAAGCAAACAACCACAGCAGAGGAGAAAGCTGCAGCGATACTACAGTGATGCTATAGCAGAGTAGGAAGCTGCAGTAAAGGAGGTAGCTATAGCAGAGGTGCAGCAAAGGAGGTAGCTGCAGCGATGCTATAGTAAAGGAGGAAGCTACAGCGATGCTACAGCAGAGGAGAAAGCTGTAGCAAAGGAGGAAGCTGCAGCGATGCTGCAGTAGAGGAGATAGCTACAGTGATGCTACAGCAGAGGAGAGAGCTACAGTAGAGGTGCAGCAAAGGAGGTAGCTGCAACATGAGAAATCTACAGCGATTTGGTAGAGAAATCTACAATGATTTGGTAGAAAAATCTACAACGATTAGCTCTTAGTAGGAGTTGAGGATCGATAGTTGACAGCGAGGCAGCGGGCTACGATTGATGCAGATCACAACCTGATAAAGATGATATTATGACGGCGGACAACCCGAGCCTAGGGTTGGTGCAAGCGGCGTCGGTGAAGAAGAAGGCCGCATGGAGGAGAAGAGGGAAGGATCGGGCAGGGGTTGGAGAGGGATCCACTACCGAGGGTGAGCAACCGGTCGCACCAAAGCAGGCCCTCATTATTGTGGTCGCACCTGATGGCGACACCGGGTGTGGTCACGGTAACAGCTCGAGTAGCAGCGAAGGCGTCACGAGCCGTACAACGGACGAAGAGGGGAATCCGATAGAGAAGCGAGTTCGACGGGAAAGAGTTCCCCCTTCTTTATTCTACAAAGGCAATGGATGTGGTGAATGAAAGAATAGAAGACAAGAAGAATTATTGAAAAAGTTATTTTACATTAAAGCTATTCTCCCCCTATTTATACTGATTAAGAGGGAGGATTTCCCTCAACAGAGTAGAGAGATTTTCTCATATAGTTAATCTTATCATAGTAGAGAGATTTATTCATATAGTTAGAAAAATCTTATATGCTTTCACAATCTTCACTAATTGCCAAGAGAATGTCTGCTTACCCTTTTTCTCATGTACATCTCATCATTTCTTTTTTTGGTTTTTGGGCTTTCATGACAAGTTCACTAAAATAACATCAATTGTAGGTCATGTTATCTAACTGTATTCAATTAGTGAAGTTTCATTAGAGAACAAAATGTTTGTTTGCAGAATATTATTTAATGTTATGCTGGGCAGGCTAAATTTGCCAAGAGAATATAGCCTTTGTTGAACAGTTAGCTATAATTGTGGAAACACAAGGTAGAAGGTAAAAGCAGCATCGGAGATATCAACGATTTAATTGTACCTTTAGGTTGCCGAGTGGGTGATAAGTTTAATACCATATTGTCACGGAGTTAGTTGGAATTGCTTAAGTCATGAGATACCCTTGCGATAATTATCACGGACTTAACACTCTTGTGCCAACCTCTTAGACTTAGCTAAGATTACTTAAACCATGAAGCGCCCTTGCGATATATGCATTTGCAAAGGGTCAACTTAGTTACAACCTCATACAAGTCCCGAAGGACCTATAAAACGATAAGTTGATTAATTTGAAAACGAGCGACGGATAAGTCCCAACGTCTTACGAAAAGGGAAACTTTATAAGTAATTCAACGAGAATCTTAAGTACAAGAGAGAATGAGAAAATAATTACTTTAAAAAGTTGAATGAACAGTTACAAATCCGTAAACAACTGCTCATCAGGTGTCAGGTGCAAAGGCAAGTTCCCATCAAGTTAACGTCCGAACTTATGAAGATTGCTCAACGCCCGATATTATCCTGAAGCTCCATCCACTCTGTGCCACCCAAAGGGTTCCAATGTGCTAAGATGGTTGACATTTCATTTGTAGTTGTGGTATGTAGGAAACAGACTTTAACATGTAAAACCGAAACCATTTTGAGGTAGTTTTGTTTAGCATTACAAGCAATCGCATTACAGCGCTGCAACTTGTTCGAGCTTATATCTTTACAAGTAAAAATACATAAAATCAAGGTAAACTATGTTGTAAAGTATCTGTACGAGTATACAAAAATAATAAACGATTCATTGAATAAAATTATTATTGGTCACGACTGTTTGTGAATATGTAAATCATCCCAAATTAAACGATTTTTCTACAGTTCAATGCAGTGGAACTGTAGAAATATCCAAGGTGATTTCATAGTTTTACTTTTCTACGGAAGTCTCTTCAAATGTATGCTTTTATTAACAATTGGAATCAAACTACATGTGCCGGTTGACTTGGCTTGAGGTTAGACATTATGAACAGCTAGTTGAGAAGTCAAAGTGACACAACACAAAGTTTAGGTTTCGTTGCAAGCCATGTGTTCTCCCAGAGAATCTGTTCTCTTCCTTACTTGGACTCATTCAAGGTTGTTGTCTAAATGCTGATATAGTAGTGGGCGTAAAGAGTCATCATTGCATGGTGCAAAGATAAGTGGAGCTGACCAGCGAATTGGTCTTGAGGCTTATCCACAAGGGAGACTTGACTTGCGAAGTCGCCGATAGGAATGGGGATAGCCTAAAACTGTACCAGATTTATATAAAACAATAATAAAATAATAAATCAAAATTAAATATTAAAACAAATCTACCTAAGATACAATTGGATAATTTGGTTAAGTCACTCCTAGCACTAATCAAAATAATATTATCGTCTAAATGATGATTTTGGAGTGAGTATAAATGATGCAGATAAGATAAGTAGAATCGAACAAGTCTTGTGGCTTATCTACAAGGAAGACTGACTTGCAAAGTCTTCCATGGGAATGGTTGTACAAGGAAGACTTGACTTACAAAGTCGTCCATGGCAATGGTTCAATCTCGATGGAGATCATGTGTCTATCATGAAAGGTGATAAAATAAAATATAGGATGATTTTCCTAGAAAACATTCTCATTCAGGATTTATTTTTTCAAATAGCTCTCTCTCTCTCTCTTGGTTTTTCTCAAATAGTATTTTTAATTCAAAAAAAACCTAAAATACCTCTCATCAACTTTTCTAGTCAATTTTTTTTATCAATTTTGAATCATTATAATATTTTTATTCAATTTATTTACCATGTTTTGCAATAAGATCTATAGTGTTTTTATTAAGGTATTAAAAAATACTGTAAAATCATTGAAAAACACTAAAAATGATTATATATATATTTTAAAGTATATTTTATTATATTTTTTATTGTGATAACCAAAATACTGTAATAAGTCAATTTTTTTTATTTTTATTTGAGTGATGTTATTTCTAAACTATTATAAATAGTTTCTAACACCTTGAAAGTTCTCACCACATAATATTGAATAGACCTCCAAAGTAGTGTTCAGGTCGAGTCGTAAGTTAAATTTCAATGGGATGACATTGATTTACTAGTTTTCCGATATATGTTTTAGTTTTGGGAGACTAATCCTTCTTTAACGGAATGATGTGAATACGAGACATGAAGAACTATGGTAGAAAAGAGTGATGAAAAAGGGCATCAAGATTAGTGTTTTGTCACTGATGAGAAACAGTGATGTAAAAGGACGGAAGGATGTCACGTCGTCGAGGCAAAACATGTTACTCCCAACTCACCCAACCGTAACAACGACGAGCCTTCGGCCCTATAGATGTGGTTTCGAGGTGGGGACACACTCCGACGCCGCGTGCATCACGTCACCGCCGACCGCCGCCGCTGCCGCGGTGTTTGACCCCCCAAACTTTGTCACCGAGAAATACCAGCCTCTTTGTGGGCCCCCCAACCACCCCCCCCCCCCCCAGCTAAATTTACTGAAATAACCTCGTGGTGTCCTTTCTCCTTATAATTCGCAAAATAATCATTAAACTGAATGACCATTAAACCAACACCGTTTGGGTTTCGAACCATTAATCGAGAAAGCCACAATTTTCCCGAACGAAATTGCTGTGCGGTTTGCGTTCCATTTGATTGGAGAGGTACTCAATCGGAGATGGGTCCCACACATAAATAATACTAAATATAATATTACTAATTAGCAGTTTCATGGAAGCTACCACTAAAAATATATCTTGTGTTCGACTTGAGGCAAAGAGGAATATATCCCATTCCACATAAATCATCATCTCCTGAGAGGTGACTTGCGACGCAAGCAACAGTGACACGACCACTTTGTGCATAAAAGAATATTAATATCATACTTATTTCGTGTCCAATTCGCGTATTATTAATGAGAGAAGCCACAGTCGTCTCGATCGACCGACCACTTGACGGGTCCCGCGGCTTCACCGTTTCTCAGTGGATAATTCTGTGTTTCCTGCCGTGGCCGAGGCAGGAGAACCCTTGGTCCGTTGTTAAGGGTGGAACCGATGCTGTCCGTTGGATGCCAATCGTATGGCCCAAGTTTCTCTTTCGAGCTCGAATCCGTTGCCCGGCGAAAGAGACGGGCTTTTCGTGTCACTTTCGCGAAGCTACCGCCCTTTTATTAGCCATTTAAAAAGCATGTCAAGGGTTTTTTAGTCTTTTCACGACTCCCCGAGCGGCCATTTATTGCTGTCTTTTCCCATCTCCTTCACCCTTTCTCTGTCTCTCTCTCTCTCTCTCTCTCGCGTTCACCCTCCTCCTTCGTTGTCGCAGGATATCTACGTACCTTTGCCGCATCCATTTGGATCCGGGGAGCTTCGGAGAATTCGATCTGTTCTCAAATTTCTCGTTCCCTCGATCGAGAAATTCGAGATTTTGAAGGACGAATTTGACTCTGGTTTGGTGCTTTGGAACCAAAAGCGGGATTTCTAGGTCGATTCCTCGAATTGGACGAGGAAACGAGGGTTTCGTGGAGGGATCAGGCGTCGTTCGCCATGCTACTGGCTCGGGAGTTTGGGGTTAGGCGGGTCGGGGAGGCGCCTTCGCCGCCGGTGGCCACGCGTCGACGGTCGGCCAGGCTGGGGCCCTGGGTGTTGGATCCGCGGCCCGCCTCTGGGTCCCCCCGGGGGCGGAATGGCGGCGGGGAGGGCGACTTCCGTATCTGCTCTGCCGCCAAGGATTTCATGGGTCAGATTGGTGGGTTCAGCCACGAGAGCGAGCACGACTTGGCGTTGATGGTGACCGATTTCCTGGAGAACGGGAGCGGTAGCGCCGAGTCACGGTACAGCAGCGATAGCGATTCCGGGTTCTCGGATCTTGCTCACCTTGCCGAAAATGTAATGGTCGGTTATCACATTCTTCGGGCCTCTGATTTCTAATTCGTTATTCTTCCTCTTATTTGTTAGCCTTTAAATCTCTATTACTTGCCTTGTCTTTCAACCTTTTAGGTTTCAGTCTTATGTTAACAGTGATGGAAAAAAAAATAAGAACTTGTTGCGATTACTGTCTAAAACAAAAATTAAATTAGTAGAAGTGGTTAATTCAGATTAAGCTTACGCAGCGATGTTCCCGAAGATGTTGCTGAGGCTACTTGGAGGAAGAAAAAAATGTCTGATAGGAAAAGATGGCATTAATTAACTGGTTTTCTATTTTTGCAATAGATGAATATGTTGAACCTCATGCTATACGGCCAACAGGCTTACTTCTCTTAGATCTGTATGTGTTCCCCATGTCCTTCATTCACCCTGCCCAAATAAACTGTAAAAGTTTCTATCTTTGTGCCTACTAAGGCCATGTAGGTCGTCGGGATAAGCACAAATTCCAGTAATTTATGATGTAGTCCGGGCTTAAGTATGTTATTATATATGGGATTAATATGCTGTTTGGGTCTTCAGGATAGATGATTAGAATTGGGTGGTTATTTTAAGGAATAGCACTGTTAATTTGTAATATTTTCCCTTCCAATAGCACTGTTAATTTTTATGTGATCCTTTCCTCACCGTTGTGAGACTTATGTATCAGAGGCTTTTCTGCTAGTCATGTCTGGTGATGGATAGATTTTGCTTTTCCTTACTGTGTCACATTTAATTTTTGAATTAAAATTTCAATTAACCTCATCGCATTGGATTTTTAGATGAACATGACCGAATAAGTAGATTTTACCACAGGATTGTCAGAGCCAAAATCATCATCTTTTCCGTGCTTTAGAATTTCGGCTTTGTGAATTGGAATATGCATTTTCTACACATTTTTGTATTGTCATAGTTTTACCCCTTCCTCGGACAGCGAACATGAACGTCAACTGACTGAACAGTGGGAGAGTTGATTCGTTATTTAGTTCCTTAACCATTAAGCACTCGTTTGTGTTGTGGTTCCAGACTTTTAGGATCAGTGGGGTGGGCTTTGTTTATAGGTTTATCACTCTATTATTTCTATTGACTACCGATAGATATGTTAAAGTGACTTGTTTAGGCCGGAGTATATTATGATTGATTAAGCATGCCCGAGTTTTTCTTTGGCTTTATACTCTGGTCTTTTTGGATTATAAGATGGATATGCATGGCTGTATCAAACAAGTTGGTAGGGCTTAAACTTTTTTTAACGAAAGATCATCATTATCAAGTTTTTGTTCGACAGTGGGTGTGATTAATTATTTGAATTTGACCTAGTTTATCTGACTTGTATGCTCTCTGCATACTGGTTTAGAACTAATTCTATGATTTTCATCATAGGAACAGGCATTTTACATATCTGTTGTCTGTCTCTGATTTATTGGAACCCTCCTCTCTGCCGACACATTTCAGAAACTATTCTGAACATATACTGATTCAAATTTGCCACCATGTTTCTTTTATTATCCAAGCAAAAACACCTTAGATGTGTCTCTCACCTTGGAATGCAAATAATTAATTTCTGTTGTTTGTTTTGCAGTTTGTTAAACGTGGTATGACACAGTCTGAGAGCGGTTTGCAATCCGTTGTCCATTCCCTTCTCTTTTCTATTAATGAGGTAGACCTCTATCTCGTGAAGGAGGAGCAATGCAATGCCAGTTGTATAAGGCAGAGTTTGGTTAAGCTCCTGAAACTCTCTGGTTATGATGCTGCTATATGCTCATCTAGATGGCAGGGTTTTGACAAAGTTCCTGGAGGTGCATCCAATTGTCCTTTTTGTTTCAGACGATCTTCATTCAGGTCATTGGAACTGTCAAACTAATCTTCAACTCTTTTGGACTGCTTCTCTTGTGACAGGAGATCATGAATATATCGATGTGGTTCTCGGTGAAGCCGAGGGTTCTGAACGTTTGATCATCGACATCGACTTCCGCAGCCACTTTGAGATTGCAAGAGCAGTTGATTCTTATGATGCTGTTCTGAGTTCTCTACCGGTAGTCTATGTTGGCTCCTTGTCTAGACTTAAACAGTTCTTGCAGGTCATGGTCGACGCTGCCAAATTTTCTCTCAAGCAGAACTCAATGCCTCTGCCTCCATGGAGATCGCTGGCTTATTTACAAGCAAAGTGGTACTCCAAGTATGAGAGGGAACACGATGTACACACAAGGAACAAGCACATTGTTGGTTCTGATCATAGACAGTGTATCGGCCATCTGCAGGGGCTGAAAGCCTCCCTTAAGTTGGAAATCGAATCAGAACGGTTGTTGAAGCCTATAACCAACGACAAGAAACGGATGGCAAAATCAGACAGACAGAGGCTCTCCCTGCTCGGTTGCTGATTCAGGTGTATATGAATACGTATTGGTGCAAAGAGTTTCAATTCTTTGGATACAAGAAATAGCATAGAGAACAACATCTGACACTTTTTTTCCAGCAAACATTTTGTTCGGGGCACCGAATAAGTTGGAATTGTGGTTTCACAAACCAGCAACTAGGCACATAAAATTCAAGTTCAATGTTCTACATTCACAAGAAGCCAGCAAAAGCTCAGAGGCTCTTGTTTTCAACCAGCTGACTCACCTTACCTGTTACGGTTGTACTTTTCAGATTCTTTTCTGCGCAGTTCATTTCTTTGGTCCTGCAAAAATTTTGTTTGAGGTGTGTGGTGGAAAATTTTTCTCCATCACTTGTGTCCTTCATAGATTCTTGTCATCAAAATTATACAACGATATATTGATCTCATTTACTTGGAACAGTGACAAATATAAATAAGTAGCTGAAACAAGCTCTCCTTTTGTGATGGAGATCAAGATTATAATAATGGCTTTTGTGCCTGCCCTACACTATATTTATTTATAATAATGGCTGGCTTTTAATTATTTGATTAAAAGGGTTAGTGTAGATGATCTTATCTCTACGACTAGAAAGCATTTCTCGAAGAGAAACAATATGAAAAAGATATATTGTATTATCTTTTTATAGACGAGAGAATAGAAGATCTAAAATAATAATTATGAGAGTCGCTTCAGAAGATCTAAAATAATAATTATGAAACATATCTATAATATAATTTACTTAATTAGATAGATAGGGAGGTCACTAACAAAAGATTAAGATTATTCCTAATCAGTATATCGTGGTTAGTCCTAACATACCTATCTAATATTTTTATTGTTTGTATTTTTATATTTATTTTTTTGTTATTTAAAAAATTAAATTAAGAATATTAAAAATTAAAATTTGAAGGAATTATTTATTTTTCATTTGTTGGACTTTCTCGAAGAATATATACATCATTTGAAAATTTTAAAACTAAAATATAAATAAAAAAATATTTTTTTATTTTTCCTAAATATTAAAATTTATTAATATTCTAAAAATTGGGAATTTGATATTTTTATTTTTTGTCGATGTTTTTGGATTAAATTGAGTTAATATTTGAAGACCTGAAAATTTAATTTTTATCTTTCTTTTTTATTGTTATTGATGAATTTTTTTAATTTTTAAATCTTTCTATAAGAACAAATCCATTCAATATTTGAAAATCTAGAAGCTCAAAAAACTAGTTTATTTTTTTGATCAATTTATTTTTTATTCTCCATTGAAAATTGTTGAAGACTAAATTTTTATTAATATTTCATGATAAATTTTCATTTCTTGTATGGAGTTGAAGTGGATGTGCAAAGGAGGATAAGTTTACCTATAAGTTTTTAACATCATATAAATTATTGTACTATATGGTTACCATATTTCCTAATTGATATACATCTTTTGTTTAACCAAGTTGCTTACTATCAAATTTGTTCAATATTGTACAATATATATAAAAAAAATATATCATTTCTCAAAGTTTTGTATGATAGTTTGTTCATAGGCTCATACAATTGTGTAATCGAATTCTAAGGAGATGGGTGATCTTTTTTAGTCCCTTATACAATACATAGTTTCAATGTCTATTGCATCAATTTATTAATATGATGTTACTCGAATAACATTTGTTTTATATATACTTCGAAATTTGAAGATCCATTACATCAATAGATTAATATGACCTTACTTGAATGGGATTTGTTCTATATGTACATCAAATTCTGAGGAGAAAGGTTTTTCTTATTTCTACTTTCTCTTTTCCTTTTCTTCTTTTTCCTTAAAAAAATAAAAATATTAGATATTCAAACTTTAAGGAATTATATATTTTCCATATGTTGGACTTTCTTGAACAATATATACAACATTTGAAAATTTTAAAACTAAAAGTTATTTTTAATTTATTTAAATTTTATGAATATTTTTAAAAATTGTGACTTTGATATTTTAATTTTTTTTGTTGATTTTTTAAGATTAATACTAGAAAATTTGAAACCTTAATTTTTTATCTTTACGTTTTATTGTTATTGATAATTAAATCAAATTTATATTAGAAAATAAACTTTAAGAATTTTATATTTGTGAACCTTTCTAGAAGAACAAATTCGATCAATACTCGGAAATATTGAAACCCAAAAGACTAGTCTCTTTTCCTTTTCATCATTTTTAGAAATAAAAATGTTAAATATTAAAACTTTAAGAAATTATATATTTTCTATATATTGTACTTTCTTGAAGAATATATACAACATATAAAAATTTTAAAACTGAAAATTAATCCAAAATATTAATTTTATGAATATTTTTAAAAATTGAAAATTTTGTAATTTTAATTTTCCGTTGATTTTTTTAGATTAAATCGAGTTAATACTTGAAAAGTTGAATCTTTAATTTTTTTTATCTTCCATTTATTACTATTATTATTGATAATTGAATAAAATTTATCTAGAAAATAAACTTTAAGAATATAATATTTTTAAATCTTTCTAGAAGAACAAATTCAATCAATATTTGAAAATCATGGTTAATGTTTCGCTATAAATTTATATTTCTTATTCGGAGTCGAAGTCGATCCGCAAAGGACTTACATATATTTCTTATTACTTACTTATATCATTAGCTTTGCTTGAGATTTTATAATATTAAAAAAAAATATTATTTCTCATAATTCTGTATGATAGATTGTCATAAAAGTGTTAATACTATGATATGTCACAGTAATTGATTGTGGAGTTACTTGGTAATCCTTTATCAATTTTTTTAAAGAGGCTTTGGTGTATTAAATGTCTGTCACATAAATTCAATAACATGATTTTATTTAAACAAGATATGTTCTATAGGCCCATACAATTGTGTTCTTAAATTCTAGGAAGATAATAAGTCTAGTGGATGAGATGAAAGCGGTGTTGGATCGTTTCTAATCGGTGTATCAATCGATTGGGTGGACTTGAGGTTGTTTGAGACCTATCCAATATTCTTAGATTTCTTTCTTTGTTTCTTTCATCGTTTTAAAAGTGGAATGTATACAAAATTTGATATTCTAAAATTGAAAATTAAATCTAAAATATTTTTTCTTTAGATATTAAATTGTATGTATTTTAAAAATTAAGACTTTTATATTTTAATTCTTTTATTTTTTTTAGATTAGATTGAGTTAATATTTAAAAAGTTGAATCTTTAATTTTTATCTTTTTTAATTGCTATTGATAATTAAATAAAATTTATTTGGAAAATTAACTTGAAGAATTTTGTTTTTCAAAATCTTTTCGGAGAACAAATTCAATCAATATTTAAAAATTTTGAAACTCAAAAACTAGTTTATTTTTAAATTTATTTATTTTTTATTCTTCATTAATAATTATTAAAAATTAAATTTTGATTAATATTATAGTGCATGAGTCTCACATACATTGAATTACAACTAACACATCAATAGAAGCACAATTAAATTTACACTTCATAAATACGATAAATGGTATGCTCATGTTTTTCACTTTTAAAATTGAAGTATATGTTAGGATCGTAAAGGTACTAACAGGGGCTGAATTAGTACTTTTGAAATAAAGTTTCGATTTAAAAGTGTCGAATCCTAGATTTTGATGATAAAATTAATTGATAAGTTTATGAACTAATAAACATTTGAGAAAAGTAAAGTAGGAAAAACTTCGATCATGAAAAGATAAATCGACTGAAGTAGGAGAATAAGACGTTAGGTCGGAGTGGATCATGTAGGAGATCGGGTATCGGGCATTGCACTAAGATCGAATGTTGTGAGAGGTCAAGATGTCGATGGAAGGCCAATTCAATGACCTGAGGTTGGGGTAAGCGATGGCATGTCCAAAGTAGGCGGTGGTACAACTTATGAATTAGAAATTATAAAATGTACTTTTCCAGAAAACCCAACGGTGGTACCGCCAAGGTCAACAGTGGTACCGCCCAGTGTTAAGCGATGGTACCGCCAAAACATTGTCTCCCTGTTGAATCTCGGATTTTGATGATGAAACCAATTGATAGTGTTTATCTAATGTGCATTTAAGTGACGCAGGACTAGCTATGATTAAAAGAGACAAATCGATTAAAGTAGGAGGAAACAGACATTGGGTCGGAGCAAACATGTCAGAAAATTGGACGTCGGGCCGGAGGATCGGTCAACGCATCGACTAAAGGCTTCGGCCCGTGAATTTTGGCATATGGCCAAGAAGATTAGACATTGCTCCAAGGAGATCGGATATTACGAGAAGACAACATGCTGATTGAGCAATAGCCGAAGGAGAGGACGATGAGCCGAAAGATCGGATGAAGCGCTAGAAGAACCAATGATATACCGGACAATACAGGATTCGCTTATAATCGATCATATCTAGATCGAGTTAGTTTAGAGTCTAACTGAGTCGATTTAGAATGTAATTAGGCCAACTCAATTAGGAGTCAATTAGTCCCAAGTTTGGGCTATGTTGGGCCAAGTGAAAGACCCAAACAATGACCCAACAAGTGGCACCATCGTGGCATAATCTCCGAGACTGTGTCAGGCGGTGGTACCATCGGTCTGGGCGGTGGTACCACTTAGACTCAGTCTTCGAGACTGTCAGGCAGTGGTACCGCTAGTCTAAGTGGTGGTACTGCCCAGACATAGTCTCCCAAGCAATGGTACTGTTAGACTGGGCGGTGATACCGCCTAGTGTCAGTGCTGCAGGCGGTGGTACCGCCAGGACCCGAGAAACCTAAGATGAGACCTTTTTTTGCTCCAATTTTGAAGCTATTTAGGGTCTATAAATACTCCAGATATTCCTACATGGAGTAGCAAGAATTGAGCATGAAATTGAGTTAAAAAATAGGGAAAGAAAAATTGGAAACTCTCTTAGGATTTATAATCCCTTCTTCCTAGTATTTAGAAAGTTCTTCTAAAGGGAGAAGTGAGGTCTAAGAAAGAGAGGTTGTAAGGTGTCACGCCCCTCAAAAATATCCATGATATTTAAAATTTTTATCACAAATCCATCCAGGATCCAAACACACGTTTGAGGACACTGAAAAACATTCTATCAAATTCACATCTATAAAACCTGTGCAGTTTATAATCATATATCACCACTCGATAATTCACATTTATGGCAACCTAAGCCAACTTGTCAAACATGAACAATATTTATAAATCCACAAGCTAAATAAATTATACAATCAGAACTCCAACTATTCACCACAAGTTCATATCATCATACATTAAATTTAACATTCCAGAATCTTAAACATGAGAGGTCCTTTAAACTTATACAAAATCCACAAGTTTATATTCATCGTCAACATTTCATTAGATGCAGCGTGTGCTTATACAACAAAAACATATATACTAATAAAGATCTGCCCAAAATCTTTTAGCTTTCCACTGCCTCAGCCCAATCTTAACATTTAAGCAAGCGACAAGCTATCCTGAAAAATTTATACAACAACGGGGTGAGCATATAGAGCTCAACAAGTGACTAACATATCCATGTCAAACGAGGACAATTTCCAAAGAGAAAAAGTTTCAAAATACAAGGCAGAATATAAGAATTCATAGACGTAATATCATTAGGTGCAGAATCACAATTGTCATTTCAATCAAACATATTTGGTTCATAACAGAGGGGGCATAGAGTAATTGGAGCATATCAACCACGAATGAAACGTTTCGGAGCACATCAATAACAAATGAAACATTTCGGAGCTTATCAATGGCGTATGAAATGTTCCGGAGCATATCAACGGCATATGGAACATTTCGAAGCATATCAGCAATGAATGAAACATTTTGGAGCTTATCAATGGCGTATGAAATGTTCCGGAGCATATCAACGGCATATGGAACATTTCGAAGAATATCAATAATGAATGAAACATTTCGGAGCTTATCAATGGCGTATGAAATGTTCCGAAGCATATCAACGGCATATGGAACATTTCGAAGCATATCGACAATGAATGAAACATTTCGGAGCTTATCAATGGCGTATGAAATGTTTCGGAGCATATCAACGGCATAAGGAACATTTCGAAGCATATCGACAATGAATGAAACATTTCGGAGCTTATCAATGGCGTATGAAATGTTCAGGAGCATATCAACGGCATATGGAACATTTCGAAGCATATCAACAATGTATGAAACATTTCGGAGCATATAAATAACAAATGAAATGTTTCGGAGCTTATCAGTGGCGTATGAAATGTTCCGGAGCATATCAACAACGTATGGAACATTTCGGAGCATATCAATAACAAATACCAAACAGAAGCTCAAACGTCGTCTTTGACGTTGCATTCATATCATTCTTATCCAAAGCATGTATAGAAACACATAACCAAAGCTCTGGATATCATATCAAACATACAGAAGGTGAAGTGGGACCATAACATAATATGGTACATCCATTTCTGAATGACCACCAAACATAAGTCTCCCACGTCTGGGAGGTCTCCCACGTTTGGGAGCTCCATCCACCCACGTCTGAGTGAAGTCATAGGGGGCCGGCAGAGCATCTCAGGCTCTATGCATAACTCCCTTCACCATTTCTGGCGAAGGTTCACAATATCCCACAAACACCAGAGTACAAAAGGATAGTATGAACAATGAATAGCACATATCGGAAGCACACGCGGAACAACAAAACGTACATGTGCCTTTACGAGTCAATCCGAAGTAAGCAATAATCTTTCACAATTATATTCAGGTTTGAAAGGAATTGAAAGCAAGGGCACATATGGAATCCAAGCAATCACATACAACTCAATTCAGATAAGAAGGTTAGATGAATTCGATATCCAAAGGAAAGAAACTAGAATAGGCACACATCGAAAGCAAATGCGGAACAATGGGTTATACATGTGCCTATATAAGTCAATGTGATATAGCATAAACGTTACACAATATGTTCAGGAATGGTAATAATTTATAGACAAGAGCAAACGAGAATTTAAACATTAATATAAGTCACAATTGAGTGAAGGGAACTGAACAAAATCTATTTCCAAACGAACGAAAACAGAAGATACGAAATCGATCAAAGCTCGATTTCTAGCAGAATTCAAGAGGCACATTGAACAAATGATTCAGATTGTCAATTATGCTCCAATACCCTCAAGAAGGCTATTGTCGAAAGATATATCAATCTATTTTCTGTTGAAACAAGTTTCGTACGAATCATGGTTTCCAACAAGGAGTTACCTTTGATTTGGTAACACAAGGTCAAAAACAAAATCACTGTTTTGCAGAATTCATAGGGTCGGATGCAACAGATAATAGGGTAGGCATTTAAATTCTAAATTTTTCAATCTATATATCAAAAGAAAGGTCTACAAGTCTAGTTTCTAACGAAATCAGTTTGGTACAAATCAGAATTTTCAACAGGGACTTATAGGTATTTTAGTATCGAAAGGTCAGAAATTTTGATCCCTGTTCTGCAGCATCTATAGGCTCATTTGAAACAGACGTTTGGGTAAGTATTCGGTGTCCAAAATCCACAAAATCAGTGTCAAAAGAAAGATATAAGAGTCTATTTTCAAACGAGCTAGGTGCTGCCTGAATCCATATTTGGTGCTAAAAATTATAGCTGAAATAGTGTATAGGGGTCAGTTTACCAAAAAAATTTCGGATCATTGGTTTTATGTCCAAAGAGAGAAATATCAGGTTCTAAGCATAAATCTTTTAGAATCAATGTAGGAACATAGACTAATACTTCTGTAAGATGGGGTTAGAACACTTACCTTTGAGAATTATAGCCCTAAATGAGAAGATTTGAGCAAGAAACCTTAAAGCCCCAATTTTTTTTCTTCTTCTTCTTCTTCTTCTTCTTTCTTTCCCTAATCATCCACGCAGCTGCCTTCTCTGCTTCCTTAAGAACGAAGGCAGAGAGGCTTAAATGGTGGGATTTGTATTTTTATGCATTTTGCAGTTTAATCCTTGTATTATTATATTTACGATTAGGTCCTCAGGGTTTACATATAGGTCCTCAGATTTTTTTTTGAACAAATCCTCCAAATCTTATGAATAAGTTCTCAGATTCATACTTTGACTTTTTATCAAATTTAAAATAGATACTTATATTACAACTAGAAACTTATACGAAAATTCAGAAATAAGAGATGTTACATAAGGGTTATCTCCTAAACTCGTGAAAAGGAAAAAGAGTGTAAAAGTATAGTTGATCTTCGTCTATTGAAGGAAGATCATTAATGGATGCCGATGGCCTCGACGGAAGAGGAATCAATGGAGTGGATATAGGTCACGATGACCGAACCATTATAAATTGGTTTGCATTTCATTTTGAGCAATTTAACTTTACTACAAACTAATTTACCGTCTTACTGCTTTCATTGCACTCCCATACTCTTTCAAGTTAATATATTTACGAAATTATTTTCGTCGGAATCGGGTTTAATCGAAATGAAGATTTTTCAAACCGAAGTAATTTTTCCGCTGCACTAATTCATCCCCCCAACCCCCCACTCTTAGTGCCGACTCGTTCCTAACACTCTCAGGTTGTGTCAGGTGGTGATACCACCCAAGCAAGCGATGGTACCGCCTAATAGGCGGTGGTACCACCAATATTCTAAAAACTCAATGATTTAAATTTTTGGCTTTATTCCTGAAGTCATTTAGGGCCTATAAATATCCCACTCATGCTTGCTTGATGAAGTAAGAAAGGGGCAAGAATTCCTAAGTATAAAAGTATTGTAAACTCTCTTAAATTGTTGAGTCTCTTCCTCCTTGAGTTTATAAGTCTTTCTATGGGGAGGAGTGAGGTCTTATTATAAAAGAGAGGTGTGAAGGTTCTCTCCTGAGC